>NC_072731.1:246972996-247011477 GCF_026930045.1 Uloborus diversus | reverse complement strand
CAACCCCACCCCACCCCCCAAAAAAAGGAAAATCACCATAAAAACTGAATTTTTTAAGAAATAAACCTTAAAAATTTGAAGTCTGCGCCATGATCCGCTCCATCACTCCCCCCCCCCCCGTAGGCCCTACTACCTTTTGGTCTTATTCAAATAATAAGCTTGATTTTTTTTTAATCCAGAAGGTCGATGGCTTTTCCCTATATCAGTCACTTGTAGAAGATGTTCCCCCTAAAATAGGATTTCACCCCCTCAGGTATTGGGGGGTCTAGGGCATACCCCCCCCCCCCCCCCGTCCTTAAAAAAAATTAAAACCATCAAAAAACTAAAATTTTTAAAGGAAAAACTTTAAAATTTTGAAGCTTGTGCCATGACCCGCTGCAACCCCCCCCCCCCCCCGTAGGACCCACTGCTTTTGATCTTATTGCAATAAATTGCTTGAATTTCTTTAATCCAAAAGGCCGATGCCTGTTCCATATTGCATTTACTTTCGGGAAGGGGGTGCTTCCCTGAAAGTAAAAGTTAACCCCTTAAGTAAAACGAGGGGGGTCAATCCCCCCCCCCCCGAAAAAAGAAAGAAAATCACCACAAAAACTGAAATGTTTAAAAAATAAACCTTAAAAATTTGAAGTCTGCGCCATGACCCGCTCCATCCCCCCCCCCCCCCCACCATAGGCCCTACTACTTTTGGTCTTATTCGAAAAAATAGCTTGATTTTTTTTAAATCCAGAAGGCCGATGGTTTTTCCCTACTGCAGAGTTATAGCGGAAGGGGATGTTCCCCTTTAAATAGGAATTCCTACCCACATGTTATGAGGGTGAAAGCACCCCCCCCCAAAAAAAAAAAATTATAAAAATTAAAATTTCTTAAAAACAAACCTTAAAAATATGAAGTCTGCGCCACTCGCTCAACTCATTAATGTGGTTTGACTGTAACAGGAAATTTCTTAATTGACTGTGATCAACCACTGGCACCACGTTATACTGAATTCCACTTAATGGTGGTCTGAAACAATTTTTACTCGTCTCGGTACAACAGACCACCAATGGTTCTGAATGCTAGTCAATGCATAAAAAATTTTATTGCAAATACAAGCCAAGGAGCAAATTTGTAAAAAGTTGCTAGTACAGAATGTGCTGTAAATAAAATTATACATATAAACAAAAAACAAGCAAGTGTTACAGATTTATTCCAATAGCCCACTGGTAAAGAGTTGAGGGGGGATGTTACACACACTCCTCCAAGTGAAACGATACCTCTGGGGGTGCTGGACCAGGGATTGCTCATTTTCTGGTCTAAATCAGAAAATCAGAGCTATCTTCAGGGTCACATCCAACTGGTTAAACTACAAATAGTGGCAGGTATGGATTCGATTCTTTACCCTAGAGCGACGAGTGGTAAAGAATCGAATTTTTAAACAATATGCTTAGATACTGTTTAAGGCTTTCACGGCCGGCGTCAATATGAGGAGATAAAATTTCCGGGCTCATGATGGCTGCAGCAAAGCAAGCCGAAACGTCTGGAATTTCTACTCCAACTAGACCACGGCCAATAAGCCCGGAAATGTTATCTCCTCATAATATGCTTAGATTTTTAAGCCCTGCAGACCCTTATCTGATACAATATGTAAACTGTGAGTTCTACTGTGTTTTTTGAAAGCCATATCAATTTTTCAGATTTTAGAATATCTCTTACAGTAGAACTTCAATTATCCAAACTCCAACTTTCCGAATCACTTTCAGAATTTCTGAAACAAAAATACAGTAAAACCTGTAAAGTTGATCACCCTTGTAAGTTGACCGCCTTTTTTCAGGAACGTAATTAGCCTTTATCGTATAAATCAACCTCTATAAGTTGACCATCTGTTTAAATTGATCAATAAAGTAGTGCACCGCAAGTGGTCAACTTACACAGGCTTCACTGTATAAGATAAATTTTAAAAGATTAGACTACCAATCTAATGTAGGCGCAGCATAAACGCTAATGGGATGACAAAAGTAAGATAAATTTTTAAAAAGATTAGACTACAAACCTAGTGTAGGTGCAGCACAAACATTATTGGGATGAAGAGTCAGTGTCATAGTGCAGAAGCTTCTAATGTACAGCACAAGTAAATATACTCAGCACACACACAAGTTAATGTGTTGACTTTCCTTTCAATTAATCAAAGACTTTTTCTCTAAAAATGTTCTTTTCTCCCCCTTTTCAACACAAATATTGACTAATGAAAATCCAATCATCCGAATGGGGTTCAGTTTCAATTGAATCGGAAAATTGCAGTTCCACTGTATTGCCATTTCAATTAATATTTTTATGTTATTCTATTAAATTACCAACATATGTATTCTAAAAAAATATCATTCACATAAAAAATGTTAATTTAAATTCATTAATTGCTACACTCTTCATGGTTAAAGTTAATTTTCCAAACAACATATTTCTATACATTTTTTATAGTCAATGTGTCGAGAAAATTTTTGTTCCATGAAAACAAGAAACAAGAAAGGCACAACAATGTGGCATTAAAATGTTGTACAACAACTTCATGTAGACACACATCTTACTAATATTATATATGCGAAAGTTTGTCTGTATGGATGTATGGATGGATGTATGGATGTTTGTTACTCTTTCACGCAAAAACTACTGAAACGGATTTTGATGAAACTTTACAATAATATAGCTTATGCATCAGAATAACACATAGGGTAGTTTTCGTCCCGTTATGGGGGGCAAAACCCCCTTAGGGGGGCAATAAGACACAATTTTTGTATAAATTCTCTAATATTGGGATGAAAAAATACTTGCACATATTTACATTATATGTCCATCGAAAGCTCTGATTTTTCTGCTGAAGATGGCACCTGTTCGAAATTTCTAAGTAGAATAAAAAACGAGTTATGAGCTTTTTAGATCCATGTTCGAAGGCTTTCCTCAACTCAATACAGTATTTAGTGTATCATCTCAACTCCCAGTCGACAGCGACAATTGTTGTATTGTTGACTTTCTTTGCTTTTCGTGATTGTTCAAGGCTTTTCTCAAGTCAAATCTTGAAGTAAGATTTTTGCACAAGATTGGCAAATAATACATGATTTGGCTGATGATTTTCCATTTAAACGGAACTTTAATGTAATTAATGGTTTTTATTATTATTTATGCTGATTGAACACTTACTCATTATCCAAACAACCAGCAGATCGCCAAAATTTTTGCAGAAAGATTTCCGTAGCTGATGCATTTGGCAGTTTTTTCAACGTTGCTGTTTTTGAAGCCGAAGACTACGTCATAATGTTTCTCAGCTTTCACCATGTAAACAAAATATCGCCAATCAAAGAATTTTCAAAAGACTTTTTTTACTGTGTTAAATAATCCAGCAACTAAATTAGGCAAATCCATAAACAGCACAAAAACTTCCATTAATTTTCCTTTTAGCACAATTTCAAACAATCACCAAATTTTATTACTTATTTTGGTAACATTTCGGATGAAACCGTTTAGCGCCATTTTATGGTGACCAAAAATATCTCAGCATCTGGCGACGATATCTCTGTAACGAAAATTAATATCATATCGTTTTACAAACTAAGGAAAGAATGGGGGAGCATCATCGAAGGTACCCCGAAACGACTTTCGCAAATTCGGTAAAATCGCACCAAGAGCCACAATGATTGAAATTTCCCGAAATAACTAAAGCAAGTATAAAGGGATTACGAGCGCAGCTACTTTTTTTTAATCACTTCGTACTTCATTAGCCATACAGAGAAGGTTTTAGACTCCATGTTAAAAAAAAAGTATCAACAGATTAATCTTTTTAAACATGAGAAGATTAATTTCATGTTTTTTAAATTTGTATATGCTTAAATATAGTGCTTTCGTTTCTAAATCAATACTACTTTGTTCTTTATACTTATTGCTGTTTTAGTTTTATGGGTAAGGAAGAAACTCGATTTTTAATCACGTCAAAAAGATGTGTTTTAAATTCTTTCACTTAAAACAGAAAACAAAAGCAAGTAACGATTTTTTCTAATAATTATTACTGACCCAGGCAACGCCGGGTATTTTTGCTAGTTAAAAATAAAACTCTTTTACAATGCAATCAAGATGTGAACTTAAGGTGAGCAGGATTGTAAACAGCAAGTTTCCCCCTTTTTTTTATGCATGCTTGTACCCCAAAAAAATTTTCCAGTCAAATTTGAACTTAAGTTTTTCCTGGCAATATTTCAATAGAATTTCTTTATATTTTCTTCAGTTAGACCTGAAAAGTCAATCATCACTTAAGTTTACAGTTTCTATAAAAGTGAAGTTCAACAATAATAACACTAAGTAAGGAAAAAAGATTTTAAATTTATTTTATAGAAACATTTTCCCACTATACCTTCTCTTACATAATGCTAAAGACTTTGTAACTAATGAAAAAATATTTTTCACCACAGGGGGGGGGGGGGTCACCTTTTGACCCTCCCCTGAATTCGCCCTTGGCCACTGGCAGTGTGGCGAGATCATGCGTAGGTGGTTGAACCGTTATTTACTTTGAGAAAACCCTGTAGTCTGTCATCATGTGAATATGAATGCTTGATAGACATAACTTCAAACTGCACCTTTAAATCTACCTTACAGATACTTCACTTGAAGGTCTGACTAAAAAAGAAATACCTTGGCAATTAGTTATTTCAGAACAATATTATCCTACAAACCATGTTATTATGAATTTCCTCACAAATTCTAAAAACAATTTGTCAGGAGCCCACCAATTTTCCTTGCCTCCATAGATTTTACAATTTTTGTCAGTCTGTGCTTAGGGTCAGGTGGGGTGAAATGGGTCGTGGGGTGGAATGGGTCATACTGTGTATTTTTATTAATAAAAATTTTTGGTCTGGTTGAATTTTTCTCAAACTTTACACAAGTTATGAGGGGCTTTTTGGCTACAATTATGATGATTAAAAAAGTTTCTGTGTAAATTTTTGGGAGCACTACATTGACATTTTTTTTCTCAAGTCACATGTGAATTTTTAAGAAGCCTGACAAACTTCTTAAAATCTTACTATACATTATTTTTTTCTTGAAATTCTCAAGTGTTATCAGTTAGAACAGATTTTCATCTACAATTTGCAAAGAGCAGGTAAAAAAAGTATCATTTCTTTCTTATTCTGTTGCTATTTTCATGTGGTGGGGTGAACTGGGGCATAGTTAGGGTTAGCGATTTTTAATTCCTAATGAGATTAAATTGACTTTTGAAATCAATAAATAGGTCTTAAAAGGAAATTTAGAAGATTTTTAAATGTAGCAAAGATAAAGTATGTATTATTAATGTGTAGAATTCAAAAGCTAAACCTGCCATCCATATTTACAACCTATTACCTACCTACTTTCCTAGTTCAATTTTTTTAATTATTCAATGAAAATTCCTGGGGTGTATGTAAGAAAAAGGGAAATTAAATATTCACACTCTGATTTAGAGGCTGCGACTAATTGACGTTGAAGATGCTTCAGCAATTCCTGTAACTACATGGAAATATAATATGCCAAGAGAAATACCGAGGAGATGGGTCTCCAACACATATAGTCGAAAAGGTTCGGGAGATACAATACAACAGGATAATGGACATGCAACGCTAAGTGAATAAGAAGAAAGATGTATTGCTTTAGCTCTACAAAGTGTGGTTTCCCATTTGATAGAAAGATATAATCATTGTTGCTAAGGATTTCATAAAGACAAATTCTGAAAAGGCAATTGTGGCACTCTTGGCATAGAGTGGGCCAGAAATTTTGAAAAAAGGTCAACATGACATTTATGTAAGAGGAAGCCAGAATTGCTCACGAAAGCAAGAGCCAGGATATCTTCTCTGAAGCAGCAACGGAATAAAACCCAACTCTTGGATGAAGAAATGTCTGAGTTACTTATGCAAGAACCAACACCACTGAGAAGTGGGCTCTTGTCCAATACAAGGGCAAGAAATCATCGAAAGAATTTGTTGATCACTTGAGATGCCAATGACCAGGATTACAACAGTGTAAATTTTCTACGAAAGCCAACTCAGGCAAATACTACGTCTTCCCTGAGCAGGAAGATACAGACATTGTTTCTAGATGTCAAATTCTGAAGACATTGAACGAAAAGAATTCGATTGCTGTGGACATTATATATTTGAGTTTTAGTTCAAAATATTTTGTTGTTGAATAAGTAAAAATAAATAAACGGTTCATTGGAAATAATTTATTTCCAACTATTGTATGTGTTTTGGTAATAATTGCTTAGTTATTGTATGTTTCTATTGCAATGACCCATTTCACCCCACTATGGGGTGGAATGGGTCAGATATTTCAATTGCAATTTTCAGATTGTCAATGGTAACAAATTTCAATGACAATCAGCTTAAAGGGAAAGAATCAGATGTAAAGAGGAAATTTAAAAAAAAGTACAAAAAAAAAGTTTATAGGTTTGCAAATGACATCATTTAAAAAAATAGACAAATCTGCCCCGTTTCACCCCACCTGACCCTACCCATTTTTGGTTTTGGCTGGACACCAAAAAACCCCAGCTGTTGAAAACACAAAGCCTGTCCTTCCAACTGTCATAACTTATATATGCAAATCTGAATTTAACTTATGCAGTAACCAAAACTATACACTGAAGCTGTCTAAATGCTGATCCTAACATTCTACTCTAGATATCAACCATTAAACCAAATACATTAAAATTGCATTAGTTAAAACAACTTCACATTTCAATTTTGAATTCTAATCGTTTTGTTGTAACAATTGTTTTCTGTCTGTTCAACTTGATTTTTGTATTCCAGAATTTGTAAATAAAGTTAAGCATTATAAGCTACCTTTTATTAAAAGTACTGTAGGATGGGATAACTTTGGAACATTTTTCAAAGTTTAACTGTTCCTATCTTTATTTTCAAAGAAAAAAGCTAAATAATCACAAATATGTCAATTGAGTATTCCTCTTACAAGATATGGCAAAAGAATAACTCTAGTTATAGTGATATTTTATTTAAAAAAATCTAAATTTGTCCTAATCTTACCCCATTGATTGGGATAACATTGGAACAGTGCTTTATCCCAATTCAAAACAGTAGGAAACATGACTTCGAACCATTGTACCATAGGTGCCTGATCTACACTAGGAACAACAAAGGAAATGAGTTTATATCAATCCTAGAATATTATATATTAAATAGATAATTAAGAACAATGCATTCTAACTAACAAGTAAAAGATTACGATATTATTTTAAACTGCTATGAAATTAAAAAAAAAAAGATAGTGTAACTAATACTATTTAAACACTTTATAAAGTTTAGTTTTTGTCAACCAAAGCCAAAATAAGGCTGTAAACTTACAGCCCTTTAACTTTGAAAATTTCTCAGTCCCATAGTAACCTTGTGAAAAGATGAAAATTTACAATGTACAGGCTGTAAAACATAAACATAGTTATTATACCTTACAACATAACCAGTTATGATTGTCAGTCATGAAACCCTATATCCCCAGAAAAGAAACTAATCAGTTTATACAGAATTTCTGATCAATAGAGACGTACCGAGCAGCACTTTGGTCGAGTAGTCGAGTACTCGGCCTTTCGCTACTCAGCCGAGTACCGAGTTCCAATTATATTTTAAGAAGAACCACGGACACACACGTGACAAATTGTGAACTCATTGGAATAGTAGTATATAGACCTCCATATAAAAAAAATAGTTTTTAAAACAAAATTCCAGCTGAAATTTAATTATGTATTATTTAAGATTTTGTTTGTGTCAATAATTTTACAAATAAGTTATTTTTTAAAGTAAAAATAAACAAATACATAAAAGGTAGGATTATCAAGTTGGAATTAAAACAAATTATATCAATCTATACTTCTAGTCAAACAAATGTAAATAATTTTTTAAAGCAAATGAAACAATGTTAAAAGTACAAATGTGCAGGAGCTCTGCAGACACATTCTTCTGCATTACAAGGAACATCTTTTTCAGTGCATAAGATGTGAGCAAATGAACGTAAAAAAATCCGACTTTTGTCGGATGTCTTTAAATCCATAAGCTCACATTTTGTGCATTATAAAAAGCATTCCTTGAAATGCCAAAACACGTGTCTACAGTGTTCCTGCACATTTGTGATTTTAACATTGTTTTATTTTTTAAGAAAGGGTATTTTTATGCTTCTTATAAATGGATTTTTGCCACTAACAAAATTATTTAATAGTATAAAAATTTCATATTTTCTGTACTTGCCTTTTTGCCCCATTTTTAATATATAAGTTTCATTAATTTTGGGGCATTAAAATATAAGATTTACTCCATTGAGGCATAACAAACTTCATTATACTCAGAATTTGAATTTGACTTGTAAATTTGAATTGTAAATGATTGCAGTATATTATTTATATGCTTGCACTTTTTTTATTAATTGTAACATCTGCTTTGAACATTATTCAATTTTTTACAACTACTCGGTATTGGCCAAGTACCTGATCAAAATTTGCTCGAGTACTGAGTACTCGGCAAATTGTGCGAGCAAGCCGAGTACCCGGTAGTTACCGAATACTTGGTACGTCTCTACTGATAAACATAGCCAAGATTAGTTGTACTACATTAAGTTATTTTTGGAATAATTCATTTTATTTTTTATTTATTTTAAGTTAATAAATATGGTTTTAAGGAAAATAAATTTAGGATTTTTGATGGAAGTGCATTTAAATTTCACATAAGACACAAATTAGATAAACTACTTAAAATTGAATGCAATATACCCCGACAGCCCGGTCATCACATACTGAGACTGTAGTTTCGTTCTTACTAGAACTCCTCAGTCAGGAATAGTGAATAACAGAGCTGGTTTCGGATGTCATCTCAATTCAGTTCCGACTTAGCCCTGGCTTAGGGGTAGTAACTTACTGCTAAATACCCATACTTTGTCTTCAACTCACAAGTGGAACCATACCATGTTGCGAACACTTGCTGGTGAATTCACTTTATCTACCAGTTTGTAGGCACTCTCAGCTTCAATTGAGATATCATCTGCCATCTGCTCAGTTATTCACCAATTCTGACTGAGGAGTTCTAAAAAGATCCAAACTGCAGTCTCAGGATGTGATCAGGCTGTTTGGTACATTACATCTTGTTCTGGGGCCTTAGCCTTGGCTTAGAGGCGGCATCTTACTGCAAAATATTTCAAATTGGCATAAAATAAAAATTAAATTTTTCAGATAAAAAAAATTAACCAGGTATTCAACTGAATATTTTTTTACTTAGTGCATCTCAATTAACATCAATAAAATATTACTGGATATTAGGGTTGGGCAATGAATCGCAAAAAACTGTTGTACATCCTACATCTTTAAATCAGATTAGAATTTTTCTCTAAACCAATTCATCAATATAGCACTGGCTACAAATCCTACCACCAATATTCAGACACCATTCCACAATCATTACCGTTTCAATATCTTAATTGTTTCAAAATTCTGTAGAAGCAGGGGCACCCAGATGGGAGGTTACTGTGACCTACAAAAATGCCCTTATTCCACAATTTTTTTCAGATGATTCATAAAATTTAACGATTACTTTTTGAACTTACCTTTTAAAAAAATAATGAAGTTTAATGTCTCTTCTCATAAGATGAATTCATACTTATAGCTTATGCAGTACAATTCAGCAAATTAAAAAAATTTCCCAACTAAAAATTTAAGTTCTGTTATCTCTGCGTGGAAGTATCATAAGCAAACAAAGACCTTCACTTTTGCCAAAACTTGCAGGAAATGCAGTTTTTTAAGCTCTTGACAGAAAAAATATTGATGAACAAAGTTTATATATATCTTATAATCATTCAACAACAAAAGAAAAAAAAACGCTTAAAGTGTAAAATAGCTACTAAGATTGCATATACATATTTTGGTGTTTTGATGAACCCCTTTTTAAATGCTAAAAGACTGCTCACATCTTTTTGCATTAGGAAAATAGATTCATTGTAATACCAGAACACCTGTAATATTTATTGCTATCTTGTCCCTATAAAACAGTTTTTTTTTTTTTTTTGGCAACTTCCTGCTAGCGTTAGAATCTGTTTGTAGTATCTGGGATAACTTATATTTTTTCATCTGGAATATATTTTGTAAAATTTAAACAAGCAGTTTACAGTGAAATCTCGTTACAACGAACTTCAAGGGACCGTAAATTTTGCTCACTGTAACGGAATTTTCGCTGCAATTGAATTAGAGCAAAGTAATGGAAATGAAATATACAGAAAATTTCCTTTGTTGAAACCGATATTTAGTTGTATTGGTATTTGTTGTGACAAGATTTCACTGTATCTTTAAAAAAAAAAACTTACATTGTGATGTATTGTGACATTGCCATGTAAGGTTGGCGATGCATCACGATGTAGAAATTTCTACATTGCTTAGTCCAACTGAATATAACAAAGTTATTGTACATCATTGCGGTAATTTTTAAGAAAATAATGTATGCAGAATTATAGAATAAATGAAAACTTACCTACAAATGTCAGGGCCCGCGCTAAAGATTCGCCACTGCGCCAAAAGTGATAAAATTGTAAATTCAACAAAAGAAGCCGATTTGCTAAAATTCTTGGCAAACGGAAAATTTTCGGAAATTTTCATAAAAAATAGAAAAAAGATTTTTCCCTCCGCCCTCAAAATTATAATTAGAAAATCTGCAAGAAAAAAAAACAACAAATTGGGATTTCCATGTCGTATGCATTGTTATTAAGTGCTTAGTAAAATGTTAGTGTATACTGCATATTTAAAATATTAGCACTTGCATTGTCTATTTTATAAAATTACTCCTTTGTTTTCCAATTGAAATTTTCTAGAAATTTTTTTAATTCACAATTAAAATTAACTAAAGTTAGGTCTTTGGCTAATGCAATTGAAATTTGACTAATTTGTTGGCTAACAATTTGAAATCCCTAGCAAGGGCCCTGTATATGATGCACGCTAGACAAGGTTTTTTTTTTTTCAACATCTTTCTTGTGCACTTTATAAAATTATTTTTTAATCTTGTTATGGTGTTTTTTACTTGCACCAAATCAGTGCACCATCAAGCCTGGTACTATTATCTGACAGCACATTGCACCCAGGTAAAAAAAAAGTGACAGAATACAAAAATGTTCAATTCCTACAAAGCAACAATTAAAAACCTAATGAATATATTGCATTATTAGTACCCACAATTACTAGATAATATTCCTAATGTTTCAGCTCTGAGCCTAATGCTTTTGCTTTTAAAAACCAGAATTTTCACCTTCAAGTTATGGAGTTGTTCTTTGAGCACTATTTCGTGACATCTTGGGATACAATGCTGTAAGATCATGCCTATGTGATTGAGCCACTTTCTGCTTCGACAAAGCCCTGCAGTCTGTCATCATGTTAATATGACCGTTTGATAGTAACAGTAAAACTCCGATATAACTCCACTGTCAAATCCCATCTTTTAGTAACGTTATATCGATTTTGGTAATATATCGAAATATAAAGTGTAAGATTACAAATAATGTTAAGAAATGTGATAAAATTAAAGCACGATTTTACCTCTTTAAGTTAAAAAAATTAATAGATTTCAGGCTCCAACATTAATTAGTTTATCTAAACTACCTGTTTTCTGGTCCAAAATATTAATATTTTTTAGTTTCAGTTTGACTTTTTTTTTTTTTTTTTTTTGCTCAAAATAGATAGCTCTGTTCTTTTCTAATGCAAGAAGGCTGTTCAACATTTTTCTATCAGTCGCATATTCCTTAAAGAATTTTGTTAGTTTCTAAATGTGACGTTCGTTTTACAGTTTCTGACTTAAAATTCCCTTCTACATTCTCAAGTTCTCCTTCAGATGAATCGGAATCGCTAACTTAATAATTTCCTCGAGAGCCATATTTTCAAAAGTTGAAACTGATTTTTCGGCATCAATGTATTCATTTACTGTGGAAGATTTTGCAAAACAATCTATATGTTGATGTTATTCTGAATCTCTCATTTCAACATTACTCTGCACTGTTTTTTTCACCTTCAACTAAATCTACATATCTCCAGCTATTGACAAGTTTCTGGTGTAATTTCATCCCATAAACCCAGTTAGCTAAAAGCGTTGTAAAGGTTGTGTAAAATTTAAGCCCTGGTGTAAAAAATGCAGGCACATGTTAACGAAGCCCCACTTTCCTGTTTAACCACTGATAGTGTTTTTCGGTAGAGAGTAGACCACAAGTTTATTGCAAACGAGCTCTCCACAAAGCGTTTTTGCCTGGAAACATTTTGGTGTACTCTACTTTTGAATAACCGGGGTGGGAGTGCTTATTACACTATAGATACAGAAGGGAATAAACAGTATTTGTAATTAAATAATTGTCAACTTACTGTAAACATCAGAAAATTTTTTGAAAAAGCATTTTTTTGGAGCATGGTATTGGTCTGCGTCATAACAAGCGACACAATTATGGTGGTATAATAGGATTGGTGCTTTAAAGGGTGGGCCTTAAGTCAGGGTTTAACTGTAAATTCAAGACTGCTTCCTCAATCAGGATCCTTCCACAATTTTGGTCAGTGGGGATACAAAAAATATCAGTTGCTCCGTTGCCAGAGCAAAGCATGTTTTTCTATTTGCCACAACCTACCAAATTTGAATTTTAAACCTATGCAGCAGCTAAGAGGTGTTTCACATCATTATTTATAGTGAAGCATGTTAGTCAAGATTTAATTTACTACACAAGCCTTAAATTTTAGTCTTAAAACTTTTTTGATGAGAAGTAAACAAATCTTCAGAAATTTCAACTTCATTCGTTCAAGGAGAAGCAGCGTTTCAAACCAATAGGATCGTTCGCAAGGCAGAAAATTTTCTTAAAACATCTCTGACTGTACAACGACCCAAATAGTTTGAAACAAAATAAAAATGCATGCAATTTAGCTTTCGAAACAATTGACAGCATGAAATCACGTGGGTAAATATCTCAAAGTCAAAAAATGTTTCACCTTAAATTCAGCACATATGTATATCAGCACACGCGATGTAGATTCATTAAAACGAAAAAAAGTCAAAGATATTTACAGAATTGTGAGCGAAACTATATAATTTTCTCATCGTTCAAAAGAATAGCGAGCGAAACAAAATAATCATACGTGAAATAAATATAAGAACAAAAAAAACTTAACGAAGTAACGGTGCAGTTTCACTTCATTGACTTGTAAACAAGCATGGAACAGCGGTTACAGGGTTACAAGCTCCTTTTAGTAAAATCGAGTCGTCAGAAGAAGGCATCTACTACTGTAATCACGAAGAATAAATTTGAAAAATAAACGTAATAATACAAAATGCGTGAAAATGACTTTTATCATTTCATGAACGCCGCCATTAAAATCATAAATATCATGTGACAGATCACGTGACAGTTGGGCACCCTTTTTAAAGGAGCCAAAAGAACCGCAAGGACATCTCCAAGCCTCCGTTTTCACCCGTATGCACCTTGCTTTCACCCCAGGGTGCCAAAGGACCTTTCAACGGCTCCTGTAGTTCTAACAGTGTAGAGACCCCGAATTTCAAAGTGACTTTTTAAACGTACAGAACTACCGTTTTGCAATGCCCTTAGCACCTATAGTTTTGCAAGTTAGTACAAATTAGTTTAAAACCCGGGAAAGGGATGCTTTTCGTTCCAAAAGGAACTTGTAACGTGTTTTTAATCGGATTCTTTCGAATTGACGATTAAAATCTTTTCGAATCAAATAAGATTGCGAAGCAATTTTCGGGGGTTGGTGAGTGCCAACGAGCAAGGGGTGGAGCCCCCTAGTTTTGCAAACAAAAAAGAAACAAGCAATGGCAACCGTAAACTTCACGCAGTTTGGTAAAACTTCAATCAAGACTTGTTGCCAAGTTCAAGATGCAAAAAAAAAAAAAAAAAAAAAATAGAAACTTGCTTGGAAAAAACGACATTACTTCCCGGTCCCCCTGATAATCTTTATGCTACATTTTCTGAAACATTTTTAAGTAACAATGCTCTCTTCCATTTAGTACTTAACGCAAAGAAGTCGATCTGAGCACCAAATGGCATTAATGCGTACGAAACTGAAAATTATTACAACTGGATTCATCCCCAACAAATGTTAATCAACGGCTCTCCAAGCAGATAATTTCAATTTAATTGCTCTCGCAGAACGTGTGTGGCAAGTACTTCATCTTCAAGTTTGATTTATGAATCTTTGTTCTCGTCGCAATATTCAAGAATTGCAGTCAGAGGTGCCGCTGATTTATTCAAAATCAAATCGTGGCGGGAAACCGCCAAAATGCTCATATTTGGAATTATAATTAATTCATTTGAAGAATGATTGTTGCAATAATGATTCTTTCCCGTCATTCTGAACTAGCTTTATGATAAATGAAATAGCGTGATGATCAGCCATTTCAAATTTTACCGAGAAACTTTCAGAGCAGGGGTTCTCAACCTTGTTCAACTCAAGAACCGTTATGTGTTATTAACTATGCGTACCTCCAACAAGAAGATTTTATTTTTATTAAAATGTTAGTGATATTTCAACTATTAAACTGCCATTCCTAATAGGCAATTTATCGCAAAATAAGGAAAAATCTTATTTAAAGAAAATAAAATCTCTTTTTAATGGATATTTTAGTTCAATACGGAAATGCTGAGCTTGGTTCTGTTTACAATGTTCATCAGTGTTTGGCTCCATCATGGTCAAAGCAACAAACCAATCAACCATTGCCGAATCTAGGAACAAGCCGAGGTCCCTTCCTCTGGCGGCAAATTCCCCATTTCTATGTTATTTAATTTTTTTTTATTGAAACTCTGTGGAAAAACTTGAAAGAAAATGGTTTCATGATTTGCCCCGGTTAGGAAAAATCGGAAATCTGGCACTATTTTCAACCTAAATCTTATACCCATACTTGCTCTTGAGGCAAGTTAAACTCAAACAGTGTGACATCACACCTTTTTTATACAAGAATATGCTTACAAAAAACAACGTGTCATGTGACCGAGAGGGGAAAAGGTATGGTGAAGTGTGAAACTTTCTTACAAGGGGGGGGGGACAAAAATGTTGAAAAAAAAAGATCTTATTCGAGTAGCTGCACCACAAAGCTGTTAAAATTGAACCAAGTTGACTCAACTAGTTTCCTCGTGTTTACAACGAACGCTTGGCGACGTTCTTCAGTAGATTCAACTCATCAGGAAGAGAATGGCAGCAGCACTTGGGCCTGTAGTGCCTGACAAGTTGACTGTCGAGTGAAGGATGCCAGGCGATTCCTTCCCTTTTCTACCTGTTAATACTTCCTAATAACTGTCCGTTGTAAGTTGATTCAATAAAGTTTACTCATGTAAAGGGAAGGCCTTAATTTTTGCGGTTTTCGTCAGCCCGTCTGAATCGGGAAAATTTAATCCATGCGAAAACGACAGATTTTTCAACTTTCGGTTCTATTCCTGCTAATTTTGCTAAACTTTCAGCTCGAGAAATCACCGGTACCTTCATTTTCGCAAGAATGGGGTCGTTTCCAAAATTTTAGAAGTATTTTTTTCTGAAAGAGCACGCTTAAAAACATATGATCTGATCATTTTTTAAATAATTTGTTTACGTTTAATATTTTTAAAAAATTGCTTAAATCGGAGCGCTTTCATTGTTAACGACTTCTGCCGATGACATCACAAATGATGAAATGCCATTCAGTGTTGCCATTCACAGTGCAAAATATTTAATTCGCATTTTTACTCACGTGTATTGGCAACGATAGGGTTGCTAGCAAGCGTAGAGCGCAATTTTAGTTTGCTGCTTTATTATCGTAACGTGGTAACGTAGTAGAAAGATGCGGCAAAGTGCATCATTTGTGACGTCATTAAGACCACGTTTTGTTTGAAAAATCGGACATTTTAAAAAAATTTATTTAAAAAAGCTGTTGCGGAAAAATGAAAGTATTTTCTAGGTCCATGTTTTTTTTTTTTTTTTTCATTCTATCCATTTCAATAACTAAAAGTAGTACTTTTGACTGAAGGAAACCACCCCATTACGGCTCACGAAAACAAGTGCTTTTCCAGTTCATTGAAATTTAATTGACATATAACGTTCACGATGGATAAATACATGGTGAAACATGCAAAAAAAGTAAAAAACCATAGCTTGTTATTTTACAAAAATAGTACGTAATAATAATAATCTATGAAAGACGAAGACCTGCTTATTCGTACGCATTAAATTTCTATGCTTTAAATTGCTTAGAAAATTTTCAACTAAATTTTTATCACATGGCTTTTTTCTTCCCAAAATCTCTGGTGATTTATAATAGTTTTCATACAAAGCAGGAAGAGGTCGGTTCCGTAGGGAAAAAATTATAAACACAAATAAATCAAACTTTGAATAATGATGCAACTTACTTCAAAATAAAGGTATCAATAACTTATGCTGTCAGAAAGATCAATAGTGTATAAGGCGAGGAAAAATATTTTAAACATTTTTTTACATTTATAGAAAATTTAATTACGGGATTAATTTAGCATGCCTTACACAATATGCTTTTAAATCGCATGTTTCAGAAGAAAATTTAGAAATAGAGTTCTTTTTTTTTTTTTGGAACACAAAAAGAAGTTTTTGGTGCGTAAATAATAATATGGAGTTACAAAATGCATACAGTTCGTAACGATAAAATAAAATGCACTCAAGATAAAATACTAGATTCTTATACTAGTAGAAAATCATTAAAAATATTTTAATTTATTTGTAGAGTATAAGGTTTCAATTATTTTTTATTTATTACACTTTTTAACTGAGTATTAATTCAGCATGTTTTATATGTTAAGTTTTCAATGTTAAAATTCTTAAGATAGTGAAGAGATTTAAAGTCATTTACCTTTTAAAACAGCTTGAAGTTATATTTTTGAAAACGAAATAGAATCTTATTTTTAAGGTAGAAAAAAAAGAGGGAGTTATACTTTGTTTTAGTGAAGAAAAAGTAAAATAAAAGTTTTAGATAAATATAACAACAAACAAGGAGACAAAAACAGTGCGTAAAAACTGCAAATAAATTAACGAAAAAAATTATGTATTACATTATAGGGTCACCAAGGTGGTCCTCCCACCCCTTCTTACAAGTTATGAAACGTCATGCGTTGAGAATTGATTACCTTTTTATACCATTTTAAAGAAAATTTATTGAAATTAAGAAATGCAAAATAAAAATTGTCTATAAGCGAAAAGATAACGCGCTCCATTGCTAGAGCTTGAGCAGAATTACAAGCAAATACATAGGGGCCTCAGTGGCCGAGCGGTCTGAGGACTGCTTGACATTGGCACACTTGAGGAGGTGGGTTCGACTCCCACCCTCGCTCCGGTTGTACTTTCCCTTCTTTGTGATGTAAATTCTTTCATGTGTTGTTTATGTGTGTAATAAAATATATCATACATAAGGGAGGCAAAGCATTCAGATTGTAGTCCTCGTCAAAATAAACCTGTGCAATTAAGCACCGAAAGAAAGAAAAAGGAAAAGCAAGTATATACATTTCGTTTTATGGCATCGAGAGATTGCAGTTTCACCCTTAATTGGGATCTTCAGTCGTAAATAGCCATAACAGAGACAGAGATAGAAATCTTGTCATAGCTGTTGAGATTAACTTTACATTGGTAGCTAAAAATATTAAACAGATCACTGAATGATCCACAAACCTAATGCACCTTCACCAGTAATGTGAAGGCGAAATCTGGGTAATACGCTGAGGGTGTACGCATCATAGCCGTAAGAAAATAAAACGATAAGCAAATATCAAACATATGATTTACGGCAACCAGAGACTGCAGTTTTTCCTTTTTGGGATGCTCAGCCTCTAGATATCGTAACGAGCTGTTTGATATTAATATAACCACTTATAATCATTCGCAATTCACCGTGTCATATGAAAAGTACAGGTAGTACACAGCTCATAAATAGGAAGAAAAAAAAGCATACTAATTTAAATCGTTAGTTTCAGTATTTTTTTCTCCACTATTTATTTCGAGATTGTTTTTCTTACTCTTTTTTTAAATTGTTTTTTCCACCAAAACGCACTTCTAAACATCAATTAATCTCATCCATTTGAAATGAAAAAAAAAAAAACATTATTCATGAAAATGATTAAAATTTTATTCAAAAACTCATTAACATTTCATCCACTTTCTTTTACTAATCACATTTCAATGTTTATTTTTCCAGAAAATTTTGACCGTAGATTCTAATGCACCTTAAAATGAGATTCATTAAGAATTTAATTTGCCATTTTTCATAACGATGAATGCTAAAACTTTTTTTTGCATAGATAACCAGTAATATGTCGGAGCTTTTTATTTATTAAATTATCAACAACGCATTAAAACTAATCAATATTCATATTCCCTGCGATTTTCTATTAAAAAATATATGTTACTAAATTAGTAATTTATAAATTAATTAATCAAACCGAACTAAATGCATGACAAAATATATTTTACAGAACTGTATGAGCGCGTAATGCTACTCGTAGAAACGCACAAACGCATTAAGAATGCAAATTAAAAATCTTTCTGCCTTCTGTTTAATGCATTTGAGTTGTTTCGTTCATAACATTTCTAAGTAACATTCTTTGAATTCCCACGTTAATTACTTCCCGTACAGTATTCGGCTGAAATTATCTTTCAGTAGAAGACCACACTGTTCCAAACGGACGACAGTGGAAATTAGTAGGATATATTAGTATGAATAGTGCTTGTGTCGATGTTATGCAGGTTAAAATTTGCAATGAAAGACTTTTTTTTTTTTTGCAGTTTATGGAAAAAATTTCATTTAACTGTAGGGGAATGAGGGTCAAAGTGAAATAGCGGGGCAAAGTGAAATGGTGAAATATTCTCTGCTTTTAGCGCCATCTATCTGATAGTATTTTAACTACGTATAAATACATTTAGTCGATTACAGTCCAGAAAAAGTTGCCTCTGAAAATCAAGGAATATGATAGTATCAGCAATTTTTAAAAATTGACACTCATACTGTAATATTTTGCTGTAAGCTAAATATTTTTTGTTATTATAAAATGATACAGTTCATTTTATTAACATTTCAAATATAAATTAAGGCCTACTTTATTTATATTTATTACTACTATATTTATTCAGTTAATATTAAGAGCAAGTTAATTTTAGAAGCAGGCTGACTAAATAGTTGATATTTTTGATTTTGCTAAAATTTTCGGGATATGTTATTTGAGTAAAATTATTAGGCACGTTGGTTTTTTTCTTCCTATTTTTCACAAAAAAAAAATTTCTTAAAGTTCTTAAAGAGACAAAATGAACCCCAAATCTTGGTTTTGGGGACATCTTTTGAAATCTTCGCTCTAGACCCCCTATTTGTGCTCAAAAAGTGAACTTTAATCCCTCATTCCGATAATGACCTCCAAAATCAAAAGCTGGATCCGCCATTACTCTGTGTGTCAGAAAATAAATAAAGCGGCAGAAAAATCAATTGCAAAATGAAATTTAGGTCAGAAAATTAAGAGCACCATCCACCTAGAAAACAAAATGAAAGATAGAACATGAATGTTTGACACAACTATACATGCCAAAGTTCTCAGTTTCTTCTTCTCCATATTGATGTATTTTAATTTAAAACCTGGACTCGTTTGGTATTTTGAACTCCCAACAACACAATTGGTTTTACTTTGGATGAACAATGTAATATATCTTGACACACGATTTGAAATTACAACAGCTGCATATTCTTATTCTGCATTTACCGCAATATTCGAACAAAGCTTACAATCAGAAAAAAAAGGAGTGGGGATTTTTATTTGACTTTTTTTTTTTTTTTTTTTTTTTTTGATTAGAAGAATATTTGAGGACGAAGATGTAAGATTTTTGAAAAAGAAGGGGGGAAAGTTATTTTGTATTATTTTCAAATAGACAAAGCACAAAATAAAAAGAGTCAGTTCTGAAATTGATTGATTAGAAAAGCCTTCGTTCTGTTGCAAGGGTTTTGTCGTTTCGGTCGGTGGGCGAATTCTTTTTGGTAACATTTATTTTTATAGAAATTGCGAGCTCACTTTAAAGTTATGGGGAATTTTTAAATGTTGCCACAAAAAATCTCCAACATCGACTAGAATGCACTTAAAAATGCACGAGTCTTGGACCAAAGCCGAAATATTCAATTAGATTTGAACATAGATTAAATTTTCAGTTAATATTATCCACATTTTATTGACTAGTTCATAGTATTAGTAATGTGCGCTGATTCAAAGACTCATATGTATCTAATTTTAATCCTTTCCTTATCCATATTAATTCCATTCGGCATTTTCTTTTTTTTTTTACGATTGTTTATTACTTTCATTTGACTGTTTTGATGTGCTATTTTCCCACCAGCACCCTCTGCAGCATCACCGTCGACCGGCTCCTCACGATACTGCTCCTACAGCGAAAGCAGTCTCCAGGTTGCATCCATATCCTACACACATGCGCATACATAACTACACACACGCACACACACAAACACGCAAACACATACACCTACACACACATACAACTACCCACACATTCGAACCTGCACACAGACACAAACACATATGCCTACTCACACATCCCCCCCCCCACACACATTCATACATACAACTACCCAAGCACTTATGCCTGCACACAGACACAAACACATGCCTACACACACATACCCCTACACACACATAACCCGTACACACAAACACATACCCCCACACACAAACACACACGCCTACATACACACACTCGTGATTGCGAAAAACATAATTTGAATTCAAGATGTCAAAATTCAATTTTTTTTTTTTTTTTTTTTTTTTTTTTTTAAGGAATTGCGAATTGCTCTAACTTGACGTTATGGATTTTCCTTTGATTTTATTTTTCCATGTTTGTAATGCAAATTCCTCTGGTCCACGGGCCTCCGCGAGCATGTCCCTCCTCTTGGGTGGTGGCCTCCATGCCCCCGGATTCGACTTTATTTTTCCCTGACCCTCTCGACTTTTAACAATCCTCTTTAGACACATAACACATTCGTTTGAATTTTGACATATTTAATCGCAATTATGATTGCAATAGTAATCGTCTGTAGAAAGAAGAAACCCAAACGAGTAGGGTCCAATCGTAAATCGTGATTGCGAAAAACATAATTTGAACTCAAGATAATGAAAATTCAAAATAATGCCAGGGGCTGGATAATCTGTTCTAGATGTTGGATATTGTGACATTGATTTTTCGTTTTGGTTCTTCTGATAAAAAGAAACAACTTTTTCGTTTAAAGTTTAAAAACAAGTCGTTTGCTCTGCATATGCGAGAATTTACAGGTACGGAGATCCTATTAAAAAGACTTTACTGTTAATAGTAGCATTTCATCTAGTTATGTATGACAGAAATATTGGCAAACCGAAACTTTTTTTTTTAAATAAATGTTACTAGAATAGAAGAAAAATCTTTAAATTTTGAAGCATTTGGAATTTTTAACAAAAATGACAAATCAGCAAACAGAACAGCAAGCATGTTTTCGATTTCATTTCAGGAAAAGATTCATAATTTCTGGTACGCTGTTTTTGTGAGGCTTGCGTTTTCTTCACTTGGAAACATCATCGACATTCGAGGCAGTGAGAAGCAAAGGGGGGTAAATGCCAAAATTAAAAACTTATGAGATAAACACAACAAACAATGGGGCTGTTTCCTTCAGTCAAAAGTAGTCCTTTTCGTCACTGAAATTGATAGAATAAGCAAAAAAAAAATAAATAAATAAATAACATGGACCCAGAAAATACTTTCATTTTCCCAACAGTTATTTTTTTTTAATTATTTCTTTTAATGTCCGATTTTTCAAACTAGGCGTGGTCTTGATAACGTCACAAATGATGCAATTTGGCGCATCTTTCTACCACGTTTCCACGTTATGATAATCAAGAAGCGAATTAAAATTGCGCTCTACGCTTGCTATCAACCATATCGTTGCCAATACACGTGAGTAAAAATGCGAATTAAATATTTTGCTCTGTGAATGGCAACAATGAATGGCATTTCATCATTTGTGATGTCATCGGACAGAAGCGTAAACAATAAAAGCGCAACGATTTATGTAATTTTTTTAAATATTAAATTTAAACATATCATTTTAAAAAATGGTCAAATCCTATGATTTTAAGCATGTTCTTTCAGAAAAAAATACTTTTAAAATTTTGGAAACGACCCCATTAGAGTGTCTCTTCTGCTTAAGGACAAGAGATGGTTTAGTAGCTCTGGTGGGTGCTGATTTATAAAAATAAAAAATCAATAAAGGCCTACCTAGAATCTGAACTTTGAACGAGTTTGACTCGAAACTTTAAAAAGTCCACCTACATATCTTTGCTTCTAACTGCCATGTTTTCAATTGTGCTGGAGATAAATAATCATGACAACGACGGCTGATAGCAGAAAATGATAGAACCTGTACAAATTTAACGCAGTTTTTAAATATTAAAAAATTGATGAAGCACTATATTACTTATACCCCCGCAGTAAAATCAGTTCCATCAGCTCTTTTTTGCTTTTAACGTCTGTAATATTTCATTATTATGTTTTCTCATGCTTGAGATAAATATTTACTCTGCTAATTGAAGATGTATTTAAATTATGCTAAAACGGTGCATTTCAAATTAAACAGTTTGAATCATAAAACACTTCCTTAGTTTTTGCACACACTCCTAGATTTTAATAATTACTAACGAGTAGGTTCAAATTACCTACAATAATTAGCAGGTGACGACTTTCAATTCAAAGTTTGAATAAAGTAAAAGAATTGTAATTACCTGGATAAACTAATTAGGAAGCTATGACTGACAGGAATCGTCCGGAGAGTATTGAGAACAGATTAAAAATCATACATTAGCTCCATATTCTTAAACAGAAGGAAATTCCTTAGTAAATTATATTCGAATTCCAGAAAACGTTTCGTCACACATCATTTGAAAAGCTTCGGCTACCAATAAAAAACAAACATTTCCATTTATGTTAAGGCTCATATTGAAATTAATAAGGGAAAAATATGAAAAATTAAAATTAGTTTCGCATGGATTAGTCGTAATTAAGGAAGGTACATTTTTTGTAGAAAGAAATTTATCGATAATATTCTATAAACTGTTTTCTAATTTTGAAATTGAAAAAGAAATAGAGTTCCTAGTATCCCTCCCAAAACGGTATCTCCAAAACAGGAGAGGATAAATCAAAAATAACATAACTACACAAACAACCAAAAAGGGAGAAAGTAATTAAACTCAAGTTGCAGCAAAAATTAAATCACTGCAACAAAACTTTAATTAAGTGCGAAATTGCAACGCATTCATTAGCGTTATTTATCATAAAATAAAGAGATTCAAATTAAGATTTAATGCTCGAGAAATTTAAACATAGTAAAGGATTATAAAACTGGTCCAGAGCAGATTTCACCCTCTCGTAATTAGCTTGAGCATTTTATTTTTCACTTTTCTTTGGAAAACTATTGATTAGGTTCTGAAAGATAAAGTTGCATAAGTTAATAATCATAACTGCATGATTCCGACAAAAAAAAATGTTTTCGTTATCTTAAACTTACGTATGCGGCAGCTGTAGTTGTCATAAATTCAAAGATATGTTCACTATTCTGTGATATAAAATGCTCAAATATTCCAAATGCACAAAAACCCGGAGTTAGAGGTCGTCCATAAATGAGGCAGTGAGAAGCAAAGGGATGTAAGTGATGTTTTTCAAGTTTTGAGTAAAATGTGTTTAAAGATATTATCCTAAAAAGCTTTCATTGGATGGTTTTACTAAATGATGCTGTGTTATAGCACCTATCAGGGTTGCATATAAACAACCTTTACTTTGTTAGAGATCATGTAAGAAATTTGTAGACTGCTGATTGGCTACCACGTAAAAATGTCATTACGTAAACACGTCATCCATCTCCTTCATACACTCTAATTGTTTCATTTGGAAACAAGATCTTCTAGACATTATTTGAAGTGGAGAGGGAGGGTGTAAACACATTCAAAGGTGAATTCAGAACTTTTGAATAACGAAATGTATTTACAAGCGTTGGAATGGGAGGGAGGGGGATAAGATCGACGCATTTGCGTCGACTGGCCAATCAGAAATGTCAAAACTATTGCAAGGTCCCTAGCTGAGTAAAGGTTGTTTATATGCATCAGGGTTACTAGTACTATCTCTTGCCCCAAGACAGAGGAGAGGTTCACCTACCATTTGTACTGGTTATAGCCAAATTTTTAATTTTGCCACCTGCATCCCTCTGCTTTTCACTGCATCAAATGATCTCAAGCTTTGAAGGATGAGGAGATTCGTGAAATTGAGTACATTACAATGGGAGAGAATGTGTAACAAGAAGTATGACGTCACACATCTTTTTCATAAAAATATGCTTATGAAAAATACTGTGACATGTGACAAGGGGGAGTGAGAGGGAGTTTGATACTTGGACAAAATGGGGGAAAGGGGTGAGTTGAAGAAAGTACGACACTACTTATATATGGACAACCCCTCATTCTCTACACAAAAAAGATAGTGTGCATTAAAGGAATGTTGTCGGGGAAAAAAATTATCAAACATTGCTCCTATTTACAAATTTAGAAAAAAAAATACAACTTTAAATTCCAAAAAAAAAAAACTTGGCCTTCATTATTTAGTATAGGAACACAAATAACGTAATTACAAAGCAAAATGTCGTTTAATAGTAGCAAAAATTTTCATTCCTTTCCTCCACGTGAATTGTTTCCTTTTTAAAACGAAGTTATTTTATTGAAGTTTCTTGGATAATTTCCTTGACTCTGTTTTGGTTTAGGTTTCTATGCTGCAAATATTTTGTTTTGACTTATTTTATTGCCTGCTTCGATGTTATTCGACCTCGCAGTTTCTGTTTTAATCCTTTAAGAACCATGGGACACATATAATGGGACTGCGGGACATAAATTATGTTTTCCGCACATTATTTGAGATATCAAAATTTTAATAGTAGCAAAAATAATTGATTATATTGTGAAAGAAAAACACATAGTGACTTATTTCTAAAAACGTCTAAGGAAAAGATTGCATTCAGACTGGCATGCTTCTAATTTTATTCAAGCCTGACTTTTAATTGAAGATTAAATGTAAGTAATAATAATACCTCTCCAACTATTTTTGAGAGGAAGAATAGAGTAATCTCATACAATTGAGCTTCTCTAATGGGCCATATAGCCATACACGTTCCATCCATTTCAAACAAAAAAAAGTCTAAACCCATGGATGGGTGTTATTTAAGTCGTCATTCAACAGCTTTATGGACAAAAAGAATTCCATCCTCAACTTCAAAGCTTATGGTCTTTAAAGGCTTAAGTTAATTTGTAGACTGAGGTTTTTTTTTTTTTTTTGCGGAGAAAATTCTTTCTTTGGTTTTATTTTTGTTCGGCGATCCCAAAGTAATGAATGAATTTAAAAAATCGTGTAAAATGAAGCATCAAGCAAACCTTGGACAAGCTAAAGTTAAATTAAGAAATTTGTAACGTTCATTGAATAAAATGAAACAATAAACCATGCATTTAATTTTAAAAAATCTTTTGTAGTAATTAATGTAAAAATTGGAACGATTATTCACAGCTCCAAAATTTGGATAAGCCACGTTGCGGAGATTTAAGAAACTATTCAAGGAGGTAAAGCATTTCACTTCTGCAAGGACAAGACATATCTCATTGGACGGATGTTAGAGGATTGAACCAGAGATTGAACTTAGTCTTACATCTTTAAGTAGCCATTGGCCAGAGATTGCAGTGCCTCCTATCGATTATTTGAATTGCGAATACCAATTAACATGAAACAAGAAATAAATTTAAAAAAATAAGTCAATTTCTATGTAGGTCAACAAAAAAATATTTAAAGAAATTAAATTTATTTAATAAATTAAGTTTGAAAAAAGTAGAGGAATAAAAAGTATATTAACAATTGAAAAATTAATATACATAGGGAGATTTTGAACTAATAGTAGGAATTGAAATAAATCATAAAAAGGCCCATATCCTATTTCATTCAGTAATTACCAATTAAGTAGTGCATAGTTTTAGTTGTGATCTATATTCTATCAGCTATTCATGAAAACCATGGGTCGCGGTCTAGCTCCGAAATTTTTCGCTTGTCGGTATGTAGGAATTAAGTGCTTTAAATTACTGGTAACGAAGAGCTCAAAATTAGAGCATGTTTGGCGAGAGTTGAAACCTGTTGTGTTCCTATGCGAGAGTTGAAACCAATTAATGTTCCTTCTATTGCGATTGCGAGTAATGCTAATTTTATATCTCGAGTAGCATATGATCGACAACTTGGTAATAATATACCAAAGTCCTCACTAATGCACACCATGTGTATCATTTAAAAACTTGTATAAAATACCTCAGCCAGCAGTAGCATTTAAGAACTTAGTAATTCGAAGTCTTATTCTAGATTCAGTAGTTGATAAAATACGCTTCAATAGTTATCATATTCGCGACTGTGAAAGTTTAAAAGGTTCGAATTTTAAGTGATAGGCTTACGGTTGAACTAACCGCTTGGTCTAGCGCAATTGATTTACGCAAAATTCATTTAAGCATTAAATCAGAAATTTGGGACTAAAACATGCGATTTTGATTTTTTTTATTACTATGAGTTTTTTTTATAAGCTAAATTTTGCTCTAGCTTAACCTGATTATCTTTTCATCTTTTCAGGTTCTAATTGACATGTTTATTCCCAGCTTTATGCGATTTATAGTTAAATTTACGAAACCGTTGCTCAACAATTGAGCTAAGAATAACAGAATATCCAAAACTTATCGGTAAATGTGTCTCACTTTTACGCTAACCCATTGAAAATTTCCCTTCGCTATCTTACCCAAAATTATTTTGCCTACGGGAGCCTGCTTCATTAGTATCTTGACGCACCCACAAATATGCAATCGGAGGTGGATTTCTACATTTTGGGGGTCCCTTGGTCTAGTGTAAACTTTTTTTCATGTACAGTTTTGATCCCTTTCGAGGTCCTTATGGCGTGGGGATCCCTTGCAATTGCGACAAAGTAAATCCGCCACTGTGTGTAATCCATACTAGACTCGTCAAAAGGGTATAAAACAAAACGTTCTGAAACATTTGGAGGCCCCCAAGCATATACTTCTTTTCATATGTCAGTGGACTTAACATTTGAAACGAATGTTCAGACAGTCAAGAGTTGAATTATTTTACAACACAATTAATTCAAAATCACGACCCGTAGATATCTATATGACGGAAAGTGCATCGTTTTCATATACAATTTAATCCCAAAAATAAATATATAAAAAGTGTTCAGCTTTTCTCCCCGATGAAAATGTTATAAATTTATATCAATCATTTCGTTACGATCACGAACTCTCAATAAGACATTAACTTCTGTTTGAATTTAAAAAAAATTTCATCAGCAAACCGAATATCGCGTGATTCTAATATCTAGGGGGAGAAACATTAAAACACTGCAGTTAGGTAAACTAAATAAACGATTCTTTTAGAAGCTTAATTCAAGATTTTAGAAGCTAGAATTAATAATTCAAGCTCTTTTTACTTTTGGAAAGAAATAAATTTAAGAACGTGTTACATAATGAAAAGAAAAAAAATAACAAATGTTGTACCTTCATTCAATTATTTCAAAATTTTAAAGGAATTCCCTGTTTCACAGAAATGTAGAATCCTTCATTTCCTTTTTCCAGTCAAAATTTTTGTCAAGTCCCACATTCTTTTAGTGCTGAATATTTCAATTATGATACGAGTTTCTTGTTCAATTTTGTGCTCCTCTAAAGCTCTAGACTTATTCAATACAATTTTAACGTAACTTACCGGCACAGATCAACTTTGTGTGATCATTTATGTGTTACTATATAATTTTTTTTTCTTTCATAAACTTTAACTGGGAGTTCTTATGTCGGTTCAATAATATTGGTTTTTACTAGCTCCAACTTAGAATTTCGTTAACTCATCCACGTGATCATTTTTATATCATTAAATATTTGTTTCTGCTAGCTCAAAGTTCGAGTTTTGGCAGTCTTTTAACTTCAACACTTTTAGAAATCACTATGAACTATTTGTCTCAAAAACCCCAATGGAAAAAAAAGAAAAATCACGCTGTTGCTTGAAAATCATTCAAACCACTACTAAACAAGTATTACTTTTGAAACACCATACCACATGAAAATTAAAAGTCTAAAAACATTAATTGATAGCTTCGTAATACACGTTAGCAAAATACAACTTGGAAGAGTTTTTATGGACTTTTAATCAATTAATCGAGCATGTTATCTAATTGCAAGATAAAATCAAACTTTAAAGGGCAAAACAACGATATTGTAACATTTGCTCAAATTAAAGGGCAAAAATCAAACATGAAAAGGCAAAACAACGATAACGTAACATTTGCTGAAATTAAAGTCATACACGGTATTCTCCTGGTAAAAGTGATCATAGTAAAAAAGAATATGTTCATAGATTAAACGATACTCTCCACTTTATTTCAAACTTATTATTTTTTTGAATACTTTATAAAAAGTAATGCATATAAATTAATTTGAAAAACCAAGCGACATGTTTCTGTATAATAATTGTCAAAGCAACATTTCTAGAAAATAACTTCTTTGTTGACATCAAACTGCATCATTTAAATAAACATTTGACATTAATTTCTTGAAATAATGCTCACCTTTGGCCATTATCTGCTCCTTTTAATGTTCTTCTCGGCAAAAGCAAGAAAATCACTCAGAAGTCAACCCTCGGGAATAAGAAAAACGGAGAAAAAATAATTGAAAAATCCAGGAAAAAACGTTTAAAAACTTGACGGCTCCGGTAACTTTTTCCCGATGAAAATCACTGGAGAAATTTCTCACTGGGCCACGCGTTGCTCAGCGCTTGCCGAATGAAAGATACACACAAGTTACCGCTCACAGCTGACAGCGCGCACGCTGCGCCATCTGGCGAGACGATCCTGCTGTTAAGGTGACATTGCAGGCAGAAGCAAACTCTGAGGAAAGAGAGGATTTTTTTTTTTCCTCTTCCGAAATATTAAAGACAGCGCTAGAGGGTGTACGTAAAGCGACTCAGCTTTTGTTGCTCCTTTGGGGTGGTACACATACATACACGTTTGATAGAACTAATAGTAATATCCGTTCACTCGTTATCGAAAAGAGATTATTTCAACGGAAAATTGCTTCTTGTGTTTTTCTTCTGTCACACGCTGCAGAGACTTTTACTAGTCTTGCATTAAGAATTGATTGCACGTGGTGCACTTTTCTATTCATATTGCTTTTTGTTGAAAATTCGTGGATTGTCATCTTACAAGTAATTATTTCGCTGGTCGGTAATTTCATAAATCTGAAAATGTTTTTACATAAATAGGTTTAAAAATTAAACATCATCAAAGTTGACGAGAAATTGATCAGTAAAGGATAGAGTCCACATTATGACTTCACGCGTGGGCGGCGTGTGACAAGAGGGAGGGAGTGGGTAACAATAAGTGTGCCATCACACATTTTTAAGAAAAAATATAGTTATAAAATATAGACATGTGACAAAAAAAAGTAAAGATGAGGGAGAGTAGTCAAATATGTTGAAAAAGATTGTATCGTAATTTATAAACAGCCTCTAACTCTATCCAACACCAATTAAAAATTACTTAAAAGACAAGTTTTTTAAGCTTAAGTAAAAGCAGAAGTTCTCATTACTTTTTAAAAGCAGTTTTTTAAACAAAATTGCAGTTTCTATTGGAAAATCTTACTTGATTAGAGGGTTCACAAAAGAAATGCAATGAACCGGCTTATTGCCGGGAGTAGAGATTTTTCATAGCGCCCTTTTACATTGCAAACTGCAGTTAATGAATGCCACCTTCGAAAAAACCCGCAATGCATCCGGTAAGGAGTAGGTCCAAAATTCAACCTGCAATAATCCGCTTGTTTTCCTTTTTTGGGGAATTTCTTATAGCAGTTTTGAAGTACCTGCATTTTGCCGACTTTTTGGTAATCAACACAATGTGTAAAAAAAAAAGTCCCTCTTTCACAAAATATCCTGTAGGAAACTGGGACTCCATAAAGTTCTCTAGTAACGCTACGGAAGAAGAAGATGTATCACTTTTAGAAAAGTTTATGGATTCCAAATTTTCTAAAGATTTTATAGTAAACGGGGTAGGCTTCTTTTTTTTTTTTTTTCTTTATCAGTACTTTAGTTTAAGATTACTTGCATAAAAGAAAAATAAGAAGCGCAGAAAGAAAAAAGCAATATTTTTAGGTTACCAAATTATGGGGGGTTTTATTATACAGTTTCACAGAAAATTGTGTAGAGTTAGGTACGACACCGTGGGCATTTGCATTTTTTTTATACCGCTGACGTATGAGCTTGTGTCTCAGTGTAACTCCAGACCAGCTCTGCCCCCTACCGTAGACAGCACTGATGTGAGGTGGTACACGTGCCCGACCCTACACGCGCACACATTATCATACCTTTTCAATATAAGTAGTGTACTAGGAAAATCGGAATTTGAAACTGAAGCTGATTATTAAATGAAAATAGATAAGTTCGTATACAATATTTAATATTACTACATATAACGTAATTTTGAACATATTATTAGAGCACACGAAATCAAAGATTCAAAAACCATAATATCTTTAGGTAATTTAGTATATAGGTTTTAGTATATAGGTGAGGTTGGCAAGTAATATCAGTCACTTTCATAACACCAATTGGAAGGGTTTAACTGTTTGCTTCTGACAAGTGTATGAATAAGTTACATAAGTACCTTTGGGCATGAAATGTAAAATAAGAAATAACAACGTCAAATAGCACAAATTATAGATTAATGAAGACACGCGTTTCGGCATTACAAGGAACGCTTTTTTCAGTGCAAAAGAAATGAGCTTATGTATGAAAAAACATCCAACAAAAAGCTTTTGTCAACTGTTTTTTCATCCAGTGGGAATTTGTGAAAAAAAGTTTGCTTAAAATTAGAAAAAAAGAATTATATGATACCTGACGGATTATACTTTTGTACCAGTCGTTTAAAACCTTCGACACAATAATGTGGACTAACTGAAATTTTCAGTTAAAGCTGTGGAGTAGTATTACAGTCTATAAGAGACAAAAGAACAAGGATACTTTTTTATATTTAGTACCCTATTTGTATAAAAGTAATCTTTTACATATCAATGGTATGCGTTTGAATGCACAAAAATCATTTATTACGTTTTAATGTAACAAAAAAGCTTTGTTCGCACGAAGACTTAAGAGCAAAAAAAAAGACCGAATGTTTCGTGCAATCAGAAAAAATACTATTTAATGCTACAGTTATCTTCAAACTCAATATCGCACAGGAATAGCTAAGAAAAACTCTTACGTTCTTTGAACAAAAACAACAACATTGAAATGTAACAAGATTAAACTGAAACATGGTTAAATTTTGCACGCATCTGATCGTCTGGTGAACCCCATTTCAAGTCCATCAATAAGTTTTTTGAACAAAATAATAAATATTGAAATGCTACAAAACCGAACAAAGACCTGGTGAAGGTTGAACAAGTCTAAACGTCTGATGAACCTTTTCAATATCAATCAGTACGTTCTGTGAAGAAAATAATGAATACAGTAGATCCTCGTTTTACGCGGGGGTTACGTCGCAGAAATACCGCGTAAATCGAAACCGCGTAAATTGAGACCTATACTGTCTGACCACGGATTGTATGGAAAGACAAACATCTGTTTTACAGCCGCAAATGGACGAATCTATTATTTTTTAGCGATTCAGCTTTGCAGAAGCAGAGCCTCATTCAAATTTTTACTTTTCCACCTCATTCAGATAGATTCGTCTTATCTGGACGTTTGAAAATTCCATACAATCCGTGGTTGGACAGTAATAGTAGTGCTAAAATAGGGGTTTGGTTCCGTAGATAACAAAATACTTCATTCTAGTGATGACTAATTGTATAATAAGTTTAATATGTACTTATATCGATTTTTATGCACAACATGCATAAAAAAAAACACAAACTAATTTCGTGTTCTGCTAAAGAAGAGCTAGCTATGATAATCTTTTGGCAGTTCATTAGGAATTTTTCTCTGTAATTCTTTGCAGAGCATTAACGCATCCATGATCACTTGCGTCATTTCCATGATAGAATCTCCCTTCACTAACGAATCAGAACGATCATTTATATTGTCTAGGAATGACTCAAAATTTTCAATGTGAACGTTTTTGGTTGTGCGTCACCGAAGTCGGTATTCTCGTTAGTTTTGTCCTCCTTTGTCACTCCTAAAAGCTCTTCTTCCAGTGAGTTCTGCACTGTGTGAATTTAATAATTTTACTTCTGGAAAGAGCTCTGGAACCAATCGCATAAAATGTCTCCAGGGGTTCAAGTTCGGTTATTAGCATGCCGAAATGCAGTTCATTACGTGTAATCTACAATCTTTAGGAGTTCGGATTTTGAAAGAGAGGAAAATGTTATCTGTTTGCATTGCCGCATCCGCGTAAAACCGAAACTCATCCGCGTAAAATAAAATAAAGGTGTCAAATCTGAAACCGCGTATAATCGGAGTCGCGTAAATAAACCCGCGTATAACGAGGGTCTACTGTATCGGAAAATTGAACGGAAACCAATTTCTTCCCAGCGATTACAGCACAAAATACAAGCGGATATAAGAACATAATTCTACTATTAGTAAAATATCTTTATCGACAGGAAGTTACAGCAAAAGATAATTTACTTGCTATCTATAAATATAAATTATTTCCCTGGACCGCTGCTAGCTCGACAAATGTGGTTTTACTTACTTCTCACGACGAAAATCCTCCTTATCATTCATTTCAAACACGTGTTCAATTTCTTCCCACAGATTAATTTTCCGTCCCTAGCGGTTTCTTCCAGATTTGCAGTTAGATTTCGTGCTACCGATTAGAATTAATTTTAAATTGGCGACCTGCTTGCAATAATGAATAAGACTCTAAACGTTATTTATTACAGAGAAATTTCAATTAAAAATACTGTTTTTGCGATTTTCAAAACTGAACAGAAGAAAAACGTAAGAACGCAGTGTCCTATCGTAGATATTTCAAACTTAATTTTATTTTTCGAAACACTTAAATCGAACTCAAAAACTCAGTAATATTTTACCATACATTAAAAGCCTTCTTTTTTGCTTCCTTTTACAAAAAAAGAAGTATTGTATTCGCGAAAAAAATTTCACTCAAAAATCGACCTTAATTTCCATTTTACTCACCCCCGAATGAAAAGTGCCTAAGAACGTAAAGACACGAGAAAATCCATTTTGACGATTAACGAGTTAATTATAACGAGTTATCTCGTGACTCTTGTATGTACGTATGTGAGTATGTATGTCGCATAACTCAAGAACGGTGTGTCCTAGAAAGTTGAAATTTGGTACGTAGACTCCTAGTAGGGTCTATTTATGCACCTCCCCTTTTGCTTGCATTCGGGTGTTTCTAAAGGGGTCTTTTGCCCCTTTGTGGGGGGAAATCATTGCTAATTTCGATGTGAACTCAAGTGGTGTTATCATTTGGCGGACACTTGGCGATATATCGACAGTCTTTTGGTCGCCAAGTTTTTATCGCCAACTTGGTGACAAGTTTAGAGATTTTTTTTAAAATTTGGTTTCAATTTGGCCACTGTTGGTGATATTTAAAGAGTACACTATTGAATCACATTAAAATTGCCAGTAATGGGGAAATGACATTAAACTGGAGTAAAAGGAAGTCATGTGATGCACACATTAGCTCGTTTTTAAATATAAATAGGAGAAGTAGGTTAAAGACAAGAAAAGTAAGAACAAATTCCAACGGTACTTTTCACGCGTAGAAGTGCAATATAATATTTAACTTGAAAATCTGAAAATTGATTCGTTAAAAACAAATTGTTTTGTTACGGATTCCTTGCCAAACAAAAATTATAACAAGGAACAATTAAGAAGAGTAGATTACTTAATAATCGTCCTTTTCAGCATCAGCAAAAAAAAAAAAAAAAGAATCGTGTGCAGCTAGTTAGTTTGATGCAACAAAGAAAACGTTTTAAACCCACACATCTATGAAGTTAAATCTTAAATCTAACCATTCATTAGTTTTGGTTATATGTATTCAGTGTTAAATCTATGAAAAGTTCTTTTTTCTAATAGATTTGTTTTTCTCGTCTCTGAGAGAAAAACGCTAATCTATCCACAAATTCTATAATTGTTTTCGATTATTTGGCGCAAAACTGCCCAACTCATAATGGGGTTGTTTGCTTCAGTCAAAAGTAGAGTACTTTTTGTCACTGAAATCGATAGAATAAGCAAAAAAAATAACATGGACTCAGAAAATGCTTTCATTTTCCCAAGAGTTATTTTTTAATAAATTTTTTTAAGTGTCCGATTCTTCAAACAAGACGTGGCCTTTATGACGTCACAAATGATGCACTATGGAGCATTTTTCTACCGCATTTTCACGTTACGATAATCAAGAAGCGAATTACGATTGCGCTCTACGCTTGTTATCAACCATATCGTTGCCAATACACCTGAGTAAAGATGAGAATTAAATATTTTGGACTGTGAAAATGGCAACACTGAATGGCATTTCATCATTTGTGATGTCATCGGCAGAAGCGTTAAACGATGAAAGAGCACCAATTCAAGTAATTTTTTTTTAATATTTAACTCAAAGAAATTATTCAAAAAAAATGGTCATTTGGTTCTATGTTTTTAAGCATGCTCTTTCAGAAAAAAATACTTTTAAAAATTTGGAAACTACCCCATTGGAAAAAGCTTCGAATTTAAAAATGTCATTCGAACTACTCAAAAACTATCTTTAAAATTACAGAAATAAATACCTTTTACGTCCATATTCTGTGTCAAACGTTTTTTCCTGTTAAAGACTGTTCAGTAAGAAAAAAAAAACTGTGACTTTTATGATACGAACTTCTGAGATCGATTTTTTTTTTCAACTAAAAAGTTGTTTAAATCAAAAAATAAATAAGGACGACAGTCTTACGGGCAAAAAAGTAATATTTCGATTCGGATTATTTCCTCAATAGTAATTAAGAAGGTATAGACAGGCAGATAGATCCACAAACATTTCTCCTTCTGTTTATTTATTTTTTTCCCGCGATATATTTCTGGGATATTAATTTTTTTTTTTCATCATTGATTCTAGCAACTTATACATCATAATTTGAGGTTAAAATCGATTCCCAATGAAAAAAAATTTCAGCTTTCTGTTAAAGGATGTCTTTGCGTTCAATCAGGCTTTGTATTATGTTTGAGAGAAAAATGTTTAATTGTAATGAAGTTGCTTTGAAGATACTTAAACATATACCTCTTATAGCAAATAGAACTACAAAGAGCTTTAAATCAATTTTAAAAAGCAAAATTATTTTAAATAAGTTATCTTTCACCTACTTATTATCAGTGCAGAAGCTAATGATTCTGATGATTTAAAATTGACAACAGTTGTACAAACTGTCACTTTTAAGTTCTAAGTAAATACCAGGACCAGGGTTGCCAGACATCCCGGATTTCAAGGGACAGTCCCGTATTTTAAAAAATTGTCCCGTGTCGCGGGGAAGTTCCATACGGAACGGCTGAAGTCCGTATTTTAGCTGATAACAATATTTTACAAAACGAGACATTGTTTTAAAGGTAAAAAATGAAGTAAAACAAAAAATATGAAATATATAAAGAGCAAAATGAAAATCAAGTGCCATCAAACGCAAAAATTATTTTCGTTTTAATTTGGTTTTTGTTTTGGCGGCAGACCATGAGGAGCCGAATGATTGCTTCCTCTTTGTACATTGACAAATGTTGGAAATATATCTCTGCGCATACGTCATTAAACGCAGTAAAAACGATTTTTATACTTTGAACGGCAACATTTTGTAAGGTTTAATGCTTTGTTACGAGTGAATTTTTCAGATTTACCATGAAGAAACGTTCTACGTCAAACGCACCACTCAAAATATACCATAGCCAGTAATTGCCCTCAATTTAAAAAATTTATCCCCCCCCCCTTTCACTCCAAGAAGACTGTCCCGTATTTACTGTTGTTTCATCTGGCAACCATGACCTGGACAGAATACGCATTATGGCAAACATTTGTTGTTGATCTAGTGAGCCACATAAAACTTGTTAATTGGCATGCACAGGAAAATTAAAAATTTAGCATCTTCCACTAATCCATCAAGTTTTCACGTTGCACATTGCACTGAAATTCAAAAAATTATAATAAGGAATCTTTGAATCTTTTTCGCAAGATTTGTAGTCCATAAATATTTCGTAGGAAAAATATTACTGCCATTTGTTTTGTAAATTAGTTCGTTTTGCAAAGTAATTTCGTTCGAAGAATATGGGAAATGCGCAAGTAATTTCCTCACAGGAATCACGGAAATATACGTACCGTAACACATGCCAAAGCAAAACTTTAACAGCAACATCTACAACAAGCAGTCACGACGACGGTGTGTCATTGAGTGGACAAAATCTTTTCTTTTCTTTTTTTCTCTGCAGTTAATTTCATTTAAAAGCAACTCATTTGGTAGGTCTTGTAGAAAAACGAAAGCTCTGAATTCCGTTCCAATACTTAGCATTTTGTGTTTGGTTCAGTGTTGGGCATCAACTAAAAAAATCAACTAAATTTGTAATTGATTGATTAGTTGACTAAAGTAATCTGACTCCCATTTAGTTCAGACTAATATTTTAAAAATTTAATTCAATTGCAGACGAAGATTAACGTTAGTTTAAACTAACTCGTTAGTTGACTAAAAAAACTAATTTAGTTCTGATTGATTTAGTTCAGATTAAATTAATCAGATTGAATTTAATCAAACTAAAAGTAATCAGATTAAAAGTAATCAAATTGATTTGATTACTTTTTTTAATTCAGATTAAATTCGTAAAATATAAATATCACATGAACAGAGGCACATTTGCATTTCTACGTGTATATATATATTTATGCAAGCATACACGAGTTAATGCGTATACATACGACTACGTGCGGGTATATACGTATATAAACGTGTTATCCCGCGTATGTTCGTGTACGGAGGTATATTTGAAATTTTAAGTAAATATACATATTTATGTGTGCATACACGAGTAAATACGTGTATATACGAGTATGTACGTGTATACAAGAGAACATGCATATGGATACGTGGAACCCCGAGTATACTCGTGTACAGAGGCAAATTTGCTTTTAATTGTGTATACACATACTTATGCGTGCACACAAGCGAAAATACGTTTATATACGTGTATACATGAGAATATGCTCATAGATACGTGTTACCCCGAGTATACTCGTGTAAAGAGGTACATTTGTATTTCGACGTTTATATACATATTCAAACATGCATATACGAGAAGGTACGTGTACATACAAGTATGTTCGTGTACACACGAGAATATGCGTATAGATATGTGTTACCCCGAGTATACTCGTGTAAAAAGCTACATTTGTATTTGTACGTGTATATACGATATGTATGCGTGCACAAACAAGAAGGTACGTGTATATAAAAGTATGTTCATGTACACACGAGAATATATGTAAACATACGTGTTACCCCGAGTATACTCGTGCACAGAGGTAAATTTCTATTTAAACGTGTATATACACATTGATGCATGCATATACGAGAAAATACGTGTATATACTAGTAAGTACGTGTACACATGACAATAGGTATATAGATACTTGTTTAACCCGAGTATACTCGTGAACGATGGAACATTTGTATTTCTACGTTTATATGCATATTTACGCGTTTATAAACGAGTAAATACGTGTATATACGAGTATGTACGTGTACACATGAGAATATGCGTATAGATACGTGTTACCCCGAGTATACTCGTGTAAAGAGGTACATTTCTATTTCGACGTGTATATACATATTCAAGCATGCATATACGAGAAAGCACGTGTACATACAAGTATGTTCGTTTACACACGAGAATATATGTAAACATACGTGTTACCCCGAGTATACTCGTGCACAGAGGTAAATTTCTATTTAAACGTGTATAGATAATTGTTTAACCCGAGTATACTCCTGTAAAGAGGTACATTTGTATTTCTACGTGTTCATGCATATTTAAGCTTGCATATACGAGAAAACACGTGTACATACAAGTATGTTCGTGTACACACGAGAATATGCGTATAGATATGTGTTACCCCGAGTATACTCGTGTGAAAAGCTACATTTGTATTTGTACGTGTATATAGATATTTATGCGTGCATAAACGAGAAGGTACGTGTATATACAAGTATGTTCATGTACACACGAGAATATATGTAAACATACGTGTTACCCCGAGTATATTCGTGCACAGAGGTAAATTTCTATTTAAACGTGTATACACACATTGATGCATGGATATACGAGAAAATACGTGTATATACGAGTAAGTACGTGTACACATGACAATAGGTGTATAGATACTTGTTTAA